>NC_133621.1:11767410-11782410 GCF_048593235.1 Sminthopsis crassicaudata | reverse complement strand
ATGTCTTATCTCTTTCTTCCTTTCTTTTCCTTTCTTCCTCTTTCTTTTTTGTTTTTGCTTTCCTTTCTCACCCCTTCCTTTTCTCCTTCCTTCCTTCCTCTCTTTATTTCCATCCTTTCCTTCTTTTCTTCATCTTTCCTTCCTTTTCTTTCTTTTTTCCTTCCTACTTTTTTCTTTTTTCCTTTCTTTTTTCTCTTTCTTTTTCTTTTTCTCTTTTTCTTGTTCTCTCTTTCTTTTTCTCTCTTGTTCTCTTTCTTTTTCTTTCTCTTTCTTTTTTATTTCTCTTTATTTCCTTTTCTTTCTTTCTTTCTTTCTTTCTTTTTCTCTCTTTCTTGTTCTCTCTTTCCCTTTCTTTCCCTTCCTTTTTCTTTCTTTGTTTTTCTCTTAATTCTTTTTCTTTGCTTTTTTCTCTTTCTTTCTTTTTCTTTTTTCTTTTTCTCTTTCTTTTTCTTTCTCTTTCTTTCTTTCTTTTTCTTTCTGTTTCTTTCTTTTTCTCTCTTTCTTGTTCTCTCTTTCTCTTTCTTTGTCTTTCTTTTTCTCTTTCTCTTTCTTTTTTCTTTCTCTTTCTTTCTCTTTCTTTTTCTTTCTCTTTCTTTCTTTTTTGTACTCTTTCTTTTTTGTACTCTTTCTTTTTCTTTTTCTCTCTTTCTTTTTTCTTTTTCTTTTTTCTTTCTTTCTATCTTTCTCTTTCTTCCCTTCCTTCTTTCTTTCTTTCTTTCTTTCTCTCTTTCTTGTTCTCTCTTTCTCTTTCTTTCTCTTTCTTTCTTTCTTTCTTTTTCTCTCTCTTTCCTTCATTTTCTTTCTTTCTTTCTTTCCTTTTCTTTCTTTCTTCCTTCCCTTTTCTCTTTCTTTCTTTTTCTCTCTTGTTCTCTCTTTTTCTTTCTTTCTTTTCTTACTCTTTCTTTCTCTTTTCTTTCTCTTTCCTTCTTTCTTTCTTTCTTTTTCTCTCTTTCTTGTTCTCTCTTTCTCTTTCATTGTCTTTCTTTCTTTCTTTTTCTCTCTCTTTCTTTTTTCTTCCTCTTTTTTATTTTTGCTTTCCTTTCTCACCCCATCTTTTTCTCCTTCCTTCCTTCCTCTCTTTATTTCCATCCTTTCCTTCTTTTCTTCATCTTTCCTTCTTTCTTTCTTTCTTTTTCTCTCTTTCTTGTTCTCTCTTTCTCTTTCATTGTCTTTCTTTCTTTCTTTTTCTCTCTCTTTCTTTTTTCTTCCTCTTTTTTATTTTTGCTTTCCTTTCTCACCCCATCTTTTTCTCCTTCCTTCCTTCCTCTCTTTATTTCCATCCTTTCCTTCTTTTCTTCATCTTTCCTTCCTTTTCTTTCTTTTTTCCTTCCTTTTTTCTTATTTCTTTCTTTTTCTCTTTCTTTCTTTTTCTCTTTCTTATTCTCTCTTTTTCTCTCTTTCTCTTTCTTTCTTTTTTCTTTCTCTTTCTTTCTTTTTCTTTCTCTTTCTTTCTTCTTTTTCTTTCTGTTTCTTTCTTTTTCTCTTTCTTTCTCTTTCTTTCTTTCTTTTTCTTTTTTCTTTCTTTCTATCTTTCTCTTTCTTCCCTTCCTTCCTTCCTTCTTTCTTTCTTTCTTTTTCTCTCTTTCTTGTTCTCTCTTTCTCTTTCTTTCTCTTTCTTTCTTTCTTTTTTCTCTCTTTCTCTTTCCTTCATTTTCTTTCTTTCTTTCCTTTTCTTTCTTTCTTCCTTCCTTTTTCTCTTTCTTTCTTTTTCTCTCTTGTTCTCTTGTTCTTTCTCTTTCTTTCTTTCTTTTTCTTACTCTTTCTTTCTTTCTTTTTCTTTCTCTTTCTTTTTTCTTTCTCTTTCTTTCCTTTCCTTTCTTTCTTTCTTTTTCTCCTATTCTTTCTTTCTTTTTTCTCTTTCTTTCTTTTTCTCTCTTGTTCTCTCTTTCTTTCTTTTTCTTACTCTTTCTCTTTTCTTCTTTTTCTTTCTTTTTTTATTTCTCTTTCTTTCCTTCTTTCTTTCTTTCTTTTTTTCTTTCTTGTTCTCTCTTTCTTTTTCTTTTTCTCTCTTTTTATCTCTTTCTCTTTCTTTCTTTCTTTTTATCTTTCTCTTTCCTTCATTTTCTTTCTTTCTTTCTTTTCTTTCTTTCTTCCTTCCTTTTTCTCTTTCTTTTTCTCTCTTGTTCTCTCTTTCTTTCTTTCTTTCTTTTTCTTACCCTTTCTTTCTTTCTTTTTCTTTCTCTTTCTTTTTTCTTTCTCTTTCTTTCCCTTCCTTTCTTTCTTTCTTTTTCTCTCTTTCTTGTTCTCTCTTTCTCTTTCTTTTTTCTTTTTCTTTCTTTGTTTTTCTCTTATTCTTTCTTTCTTTTTCTTTCTCTTTCTTTTTCCTTTCTTTCTATCTTTCTCTTTCTTCCTTTCCTTCTTTCTTTCTTTCTTTCTTTTTCTCTCTTTCTTGTTCTCTCTTTCTTTCTTTTTTTTCTTTCTCTTTCTTTCTTTTTTCTTTCTCTTTCTTTCCTTTCCTTTCTTTCTTTTTCTCTCTTGTTCTCTCTTTTTCTTTCTTTTTTCTTTTTCTTTCTTTGTTTTTCTCTTATTCTTTCTTTCTTTTTCTTTCTCTTTCTTTTTTTCTCTTTCTTTCTTTTTCTCTCTTTCTCTTTCTTTCCCTTCCTTTCTTTTTTCTTTTCTCATTCTCTTTCTTTCTTTTTCTTTCTTTTCTCTTTCTCTTTCTTTTTCTTTCTTTTCTCATTCTCTTTCTTTTTCTTTCTTTTCTCATCCTCTTTCTTTTTCTTTCTTTTCTCTTTCTCTCTCTTTCTTTCTTTCTTTTTCTCTCGTTATCTCTTTCTTTCCCTTTCTTTCTTTCTTTTTCTTTCTCTTTTCTTTCTCTTTCTTTCTTTCCTTCTTTCTTTTTCTCTCTTGTTCTCTCTTTTTCTTTCTTTCTCTTTCTTTTTTCTTTTTCTTTCTCTTTCTTTTTCTTTCTTTCTCTTTCTTTCTTGTTCTCTCTTTCTTTCTCTTTCTTGTTCTCTCTTTCTTTCTCTTTCTTGTTCTCTTTATCTTTCTTTCTATCTTTCTTTCTCTTTCTCTTTCTTTCTTCTTCTTTCTTTCTCTTTCTTGTTCTCTTTCTTTCTTCCTTCCTTTCTTTCTTCCTTCCTTCCTTCCTTCCTTCCTTTCTTTCTTTCTTTCTTTCTTTCTTTCTTTCTTTCTTTCTTTCTTTCTTTCTTTCTTTCTTTCTTTCTTTCTTTCTTTCTTTCTTTCTTTCTTTCTTTCTTTCTTTCTTTCTTTCTTTCTTTCTTTCTTTCTTTCTTTCTTTCTTTCTTTCTTTCTTTCCCATCTATCTATGGCACCTTTGGGATATTGAGAATGACTTCCCACTTGTATAAGAGGAAGCTTACTCCAATTTGCCCTTCCTGATAGGTCATATAGAGGACTTCTTAAATACCTTTGCACCTGAGAAATTTTACACGACCTTGAGTATATATTACATATAAAATGGGTATTCTAATCAAATATTTACTCATAATAAATAGTAATTTTTCTACCCCATCATTCAGTTATGAGATCTTATATGGGGATTCCCAAATCTTAGTTTAAAAAGCTGGGATATAGAGCATGTTCAGATATAGCCTGCCTGGCTCCATTATTACACATAAAACTTTAGAGATTCAGTTTCTAGCTATAAGTGATTAAGAGATTTGTGCTGCATTATGATAAAAAGTCTTCAATATATCTATAGAGCTGAAAATATTCAGTGTAATGTTCTGTTGTCTCTAGAATTGCCATCGTTCTCTGGGAGAAAATCTCTTGGGGAGCTTTTGGGGAGGCAGCCTTGGCTTTAGTTCTGTATTGTGTCTTTCAAAGTCTTGAATCTTTTCCTGTCAGAATCTCTCCAGCCAGCTTCAGTCTCTAGCTTCCTCTGAATCCAAAGCCTCCCATCAGCAGGAAGGTAGAATCTTGAATCCTCTCCTTCCTGAATCCTGGCTCCTTTTATCCTCCCAGAGAATGTGGGTATTCTCAGGGGCTTGTGGGAACTCCTTACAGAAACAATGAGTAAACACCTTTAAAGGTGTAAACTCCTTTAAAGGTTTGAACTAAATGTGTGAACTCTGAGCTAGAGAATTGTTAATTGTTAGACAACCTAGTTAACACTTAGTGATCCTAACAATTCAGGAGCCAAAACTGAGTGATTGTGGATAGCATTATCCATCACGAATTTTTTTTTAGTTGGCTTGGATCAATGTATTTCAGAGAAGAGCCAAATTATTCATGATTAACACACAATGTTGCTGTTACTATGTACAATGTTGTCTTGATTCTGCTCATTTCACTTTGCATCAGTTCATATCTATCCAGGTTTTTCTGAAATTCACTTGTACCTTATTGCCCAGTAATATATCATTACATTAATATATCACAGCTTTTTCAGTCATTCCACAATATCACCTCAATTTCCAATTTTTTTGTCTCTACAAAAAGAGCTGCTCTAAATATTTTTGTATATGTAGGTCTTTTCCCCTTTCTTTTTATGATTTATTTGAGACACAGATTTAGTAGCTGTATTGCTGAGTCAAAAGTTATATTTGGTTGATCTTTCTCCAGAATGGTTAGATCAGTTCATTACTCCACCAAGAGTTTATTAGTGTCCAAATTGTCTCATTCTCTCCAACATCCTTAATTTCCTTTTCCATCATATTAGCCAATTTGAAAGGTGATACCTCAGAGTTGTCTTAATTTACACTTCTCTAATCCAAATTGATTTAGAGCAGGGGTTCTCAAACTATAGCCCTCTGGCCAGATGCAGCCCACTGAGGATGTTTATACGACCAGCCCAGTTATGGCAAATGGGCTGATGGGCAGAGACAGAGTGTGAGCTTTTGTTTTTACTATAGTCCAGCCCTCCAACAGTCTGAGGGACAGTGAACTGGCCCCCTATTTAAAAAGTTTGAGGACCGCTGATTTAGAACATTTCTTCATTTGATTATGGATAGCTCTGATCTCTTCATCTGAAAACTGTACATACCTTTTATTATCATTTGGGAATTGGCTTGTATTCTTATCAATTTGACTCAGTTATTTTCAGAAATTTCAGAAATAAGACCTTTATCAGAGACACTTATTATAAAGATTATTTCCCAGTTTACTGCTTTCCTTATAATTTTGGTTACATTGGTTTTGTTTGCACAAACCATTTTAATTTAATACAATCAAAATTATCTATTTTACATTTTGCTCTGCTCTCTATCTCTTATTTGGTTATAAATTCTTCTCTTCTCCATATATCCAACAGGTAGACTATTCCTTGCTTATGATATCACCCTTTATATCTAAATCATGTACATATTTTGACCTTCTCTTGGAATATAGTGTGACATGTTGGTCTATACCTAGTTTCTGGCATATTGTCCTCCAAGTTTCCCAGGAGTTTTTGTTAAACAGTGAGTTCTCATTCCAGAGACCGAGATCTTTTGGTTTAACAAACACTAGGCTGCTATAGTCATTTGCTAGAGTGTAACTAATCTATTTCACTTATCCACCACTCTATGTCTTAACCGATACAATATAGTTTTGATAATTACTACTTTATGATGGTTTGAAAGCTGGTAGTGCTAGATCTCTTGCTTTGCATTTTTTCCTTTACTTCCCTTGAAATTCTTGACTTTTCTTTTTCAGGTTGAATTGTCTTATTTTTTTCTAGCTCTATAAAATAATTTTGGTAGTTTGATTGATATGGCACTGAATAAGTAGACTAATTTAGATATGTGATTGTTATTATATTAGATAGCCTGCCCACGAGCAATTGATATTTTTCCAATTGCTTAGCTCTGAGTTTATTTGTGTGAAAAGTGTTTTGTAATTGTGTTAATATAGTTCCTGGGTTTCTCTTAGCCGATAGACTCACAAGTATTTTATATTGATTACATTTATTTTAAATGAAAATTATCTTTATATATCTTGCTACTTGGTTTTGTTGGTAATGTATAGAAAAGCTGATGATTTATTTGAGTTTATTTTATATCCTGCAATTATTGTTTTATTTGTTAATTATCATTTTATGTTATATATTATGTTATTATTTGTTAATTATTGTTATTATTTCAAGTAACTTTCTAATTAATTCTCTAGAATTATCTACATCTACCATCATAAATTTACAAAGAGTCATAATTATATTTTCTCATTGCCTGTTCTAATTCCTTCAATTTTTCTTCCTTTATGGATATGGCTAGCATTTCTAGCAAAATATGGAATAATATTGAATATAGTGCATTCATCCCTTCACCCCTGATCTTACTGGGAAGACTTTTAGTTTGTCTCCTTCTAGGTAATGCTTGCTGGTGTTTTAGGCAGATACTACTTATCATTTGAAGGAAAGCTTTTTTATCCCTATGCTCTCTAATGTTTTTAACAGAAATGGATGTATAATTTGTCAAAAACTTTTTCAGCATCTATTGAAATAATCTGATTTCCGTCGGCTTTGTTATTAATATAATCCATTATGCTGAAAGTTTTCCTGATATTAGACCAATTCTGCATTCTTAGTCAGATGGTGATCTTTTAAGTCTGGAAACTCTATTAGAAGTCCCAACTGAAGTTCCACCAACATCTAGGAGTCAAGGTCCAATGGAGTGGACTGTAGTGGCTACAAAAAGAGGAAGCATCTACAATCTAGTGTGGACAGACATTTCCAATGGTGGCCAGAGGCATTAACAGTGGCTGTCAGAACTACAGAGGCTGATGCAAAACAAAAGTGTATATAAAAGTGGAAAGACTACAGCTTCAGAAACTGAGACATCTTTTGATGGAGAGCTACTCCTAAAGGAAACATTAGTAGGGCTCCCTGAAAGGTTAAAAAGAAAACTTCTAGGGATCAGAGGCTCAACGCCTACCCTATTGCTCCATGTAGATTTCATATACATAGTCCTCTTTGGGTTGTCTTTTTTAAAATAGTATTTTATTTTTCCAAATACATGAAAGGATAGCTTTCAACATTCAACTTTCCAAAACTTTGTGTTCCAAATTTTTCTCCCTCCTCCCCCTACCTAGCAAGCAATCTGATATAGGTTCAACATGCGCAGGTCTTTTAAACATATTTCCATCTCCTTGGGTTCTTCAGAGGGAATTCCTGCACTATTGTGGTCAGACATATTGCCCTGACCCTAACATTTCCTGGAGTGGGTCTTCTTGACCTGCAGTAACCTTTAACTGTCCCAGCTCTTCAGGATTACCCCTAAAAACTGGAGGGAAGCAGATTGCATCTGACCCCTATGGGGACTCCAAACTGGAAAAACAAGTTCCCCATTGGGGGACCAACACAAATCTTTCAATGAACTGCAGCAGAAGGATAGACATCTTAAGAATCCCACAATCAGGGGGCAGCTAGGTGGTGCAGTGCATAGAGCACCATCCCTGAATTCAGGAGCCCCCGAGTTCAAATCTGGTCTCAGACACTTAACACTTCCTGGCTGTGTGACCCTGGGCAAAAAAAAGCCTCAAAAAAAAAAAAAAAAGAATCCCACAGTCTGACTGAGAGGGTCCTCAGAGGTCATGTAGTCCAAAAATCCTACAACATTTCTAAGTGCTTTTCGTTCTTTCTTTAAAGAACTTCAGTGATGGCGTAGTCGCCCCCCAAGTTAGACAAAGGACAAGCAGAAATAACTGACACATCCAGTGCTTATTGTGTATTAAGCATGATGCTAAAATTTTTACAATCATTTTCTAGTTTGAGCTTTCCAACTACCCTATGAGGTAGGTTATATTATTATCCCTATTTTACAGCTGAGGAAACTGAGGTAGATAGGAGCTAAATGACCTCCTTGGGGTCCCACATATAGCAAGTGTCTGAGACTAGATGTGAACGGGATCAGATATCACTGAATTGACCACAGGTCCCAGAGGTGCCATCGGCAGATCCCAAGCGTCCCAACAGGAACATCCCGTCAGCCCAAGAATGCCCTGGGAGTCCCGCCTTGCTGGCGGAATGTCCTTGTTCCCTGCCCGCCGCTCCAGGTTGGCTCCTTGACCCGCTACCTCTGCGCAGGTGCTGCTCCAGGTGTTGCTCTCTGCTGTCACCCCCCTCCCCCCCCCCCAACCTCAGAAGGTGAGTCCTCAGGCGCATCAACTGTAGTACTGCTGTCTCACCACAAGGGGAGGAAAGTTTTCAAACGTTCTGCCATCTGTGGATTAACCCAATAAGTTCTCCAAGTCAGGCAGAAGGTCCAGTGTAACCATGAATGCTATGCCCAATTATGGCAGCTAGGTAGCAGTAGGGGATGGAGTGCCGGACTGAGTCAGGAAGACTCCTCTCCCAGAGTTCAAATCCGGCCCCAGATACTTCCTAATTGTGTGACCCTGGACAAATCCCTTGATCCTATTTGCCTCAGTTTACTCATGAACTAGAGAAAAAAATAGCAAAAAACACTCTAATATCTTTGCCAAGAAAACTCCAAATGGGGTCACAAAGAGTCAGATGGGACTGGAAGGACTGAGCAACAAAGTGCTCCACTATATACATCCTCTTCTCGAGTCCATCCTTATTCCCATGAGCCATTGAGCGGACGTACAACAGACATTAACTGCGGCCCAGTTTCAGTTTCATGGGGGTCTCCATCACATACTCCGTGTTCAAGAGAAGTGACCGGTCTTTGTGACCCAGAAGAGAGAGAGTGAGGTCCAAGTACTGGTTCTGTGGTCAGAGGGCCTGGCTTTAACTCTTATATGTATGATTTGGCAAGTGGCTTCAGGTTCATCTTCCTTCTTGTCAAACTTGAAGGGGGTGGCAGCTCAGCAAATGGCAGCCATCTATGTGAGCAGTGACTGATGGGAGCAGGTGGGACTCACTACATGGGGTTGGGCTCCGTGATCTCCAAGACACCTTCCAACCCTACATGTGAGAGCCTGACTTGTTTGAGAGTCAAGAATTGCCCAGTCAATCTCTCCCTAACTTGAGGGGCCCTGTGCCAGCATCTCCTACATTTCATAATCAGAGAGATCTTGAGAGAGTCTTGTACCATCTTCTGATGTTCCAGTGAGTGCTTGCCTTGGGTTGGTTCTCCATAAAATAGTCTCTTAGGGGGGGCGGAGCCAAGATGGCGGAGAGGAAACACACGACTCAGTGAACGTCCTCACTCCCTCACAACCAATTAGATAAATTAAGTCTCAAAATTAGCTCAGGATTGATAGATACCACAAGGACTGGAAGCACGACTTACCAGCTGAAGAGAATCTGGAGTTTCAACAGGAAAGGTCAGTTCTCAGGGGAGGAATAAGAAAGACCAGCACAGACGGTGGGGTAGGGGCACACTGCGCCCATTGCGCTGGGAGGGGCTCTGGGATCAGAGAAGCCACTGAGGTAAAGGAATCTGGCACAGGCTGTTAGCTCTTCTCTGCTAATTATTTAGCAGTTCAGAAGAGAAAGCCAAAATATTTTAAAACTCAGATTAGATTCCCCCTCCCCCCACCCTGGGGGTGACTCGGCAGACTCGGCACCAGGGGGTGTGGCCTCAGCTACCTCCTGAGAATAGTTAAGAGATTGACAAGTGGGTGGATACGGCCCAAGGCAACACACACGGCCTAGCTTAGCTGGAGGGAGTGGAACTCAGCTCCAGGAAGTCCCAGAGAAGCGGAACCTTTGAACTAGGGACCGCGGTTTCTGGCAGACACTTCCAGTTTGAGCGCAGGGGCTTCTTACGTCACCTGCTGCAGACACCCACTCCCCACCCGGACACATAGCCTGGGCTTCCTGCAGTCTTCACTATTCTACGCCCTCGAAGCACAGCAGTGCTAATCACCTCTGAGGCACTCCCAGGGAGAGGGTGGGGAACTCTCTCCCAGAGCTCTCTCTTAGCTCAGGCTCAGGAGCCGCTGCATCCATCCCGTCTGGGAGGAAGCTGGTAAAGAAGTAAATAATTTCCTACCCCAGAGACAGACCCCAAAAGATTTTTTTTAAGTATGAGCAAAAAAGCTAGAAAAACCATAGATTCCTTCTATACAGAGAAAGAGCGGGTGTCCAACCCCGAGGAAGTTGACAGCAGAGAATCAGATAACAACCTAAAGGGGAACGATTCCTGCGCCCCATCACATAACTCTCTCCTAGAAGAAGCTCTTAAGAAATTGAGGGAGATCGAAGAAAAATGGGGCAAGGAAAGGGAAGTTATGATAGAGAATAACAATGTCCTGAAATTGGAGTTGGAAAAAATAAAGAATTCACAGGAGATGCAGGGAAACAAAATTAGTGAATTAGAAAAGGTTAAAAAAAAACAGGAAAGTAGGATATCTGAATTGGAAAAGATAAAAAAATCTCAAGAAAATAGAATTTCTGAATTGGAAAAAGAAAATAATTCTCAAAAAAAAAAAATTAGGGAAATGGAAAAAAACTCAATAGAGCAAAATAATTCATTTAAAAACGAAATTGGGCATTTACAAAAAGAACTAAAAACTGTGAAAGAAGAAAATAACTCCTTAAAAGTCAGGATGGAACAAATAGAAATGAATGATTCACAGAGAACCCAAGAATCAGTCAAACAAAACAAAAAAAATGAGAAGCTGGAGAACAACGTCAAATACTTACTGGGAAAATCTATAGACTTGGAAAATAGATCTAGGAGAGATAATCTGCGGATTATTGGACTTCCAGAAAACTATGACCAAAAAAAGAGCCTAGATTCTATTTTACAGGAAATTATCAAAGAGAACTGTCCAGAGATAATAGAAACAGAAGGGAAAGTAGATGTGGAAAGAATTCATCGAACTCCTTCTGAAATAGACCCTAAAAAAAGAACACCACGGAATATTGTGGCTAAGCTGCAGAATTACCACACAAAGGAGAAAATCCTGCAAGCAGCTAGAAAAAAGCAATTTAAATACCAAGGTGCCACAATAAGGGTCACCCAAGATCTGGCTGCCTCCACATTAAAAGATAGAAGGGCCTGGAACCTGATATTCCGAAAGGCAAAAGATCAAGGACTGCAACCAAGAATGAACTACCCAGCTAAGTTTAGCATCTTTTTCCATGGAAGAAGATGGTCATTCAATGAAACAGAGGAATTCTATATGTTTCTAAGAAAAAAACCAGACTTAAACAAAAAATTTGATCTACATCCACAAGACTGAAGAGAAACAGAAAAAGGTACACAGAACCCTTGAGAACTGTAACTTTGTTGTGGGTATATAAAAAATACTCAAGGATAATTTGATTTTACTGATATAAAAGAAAAAAAGGGGGGTGTGGTAAAGGGAAGGAGGTCGGTTCAGAAAAAGGGGAAGGAGTGATAAAAAGAGGGAAACTACATCCCAGGAAGAGACATAGAAAATACACCATATCTGAGGGAACTTAGTGAGGGGGAGAATCATTGTGTGAATCTTACTCTCATCAGAAGAGGCTCAAAGAGTAAATAATTAACATATTTGTTTTTCAGAGAATTTTCTCTCACCTCATTAAAAGGGGGGAGAGGAAAAGGGGAAAGGAAAAGGAGAATAAGTGAAGGGACTTGGAGGGAGGGGGGAGGGATCCTAAAAAAAAAAAAAAAAGAGGGAGGGTTGCGCGTCACAAGGGGGGTCTGTAAATTAAATATCGGGGAGGGGGATCAGGGGGGTCAAGGGAAAAAAGTATAATCTGGGGATAATACGATGGCAGGAAATACAGAATTAGTAATTTTAACTGTAAATGTAAATGGGATGAACGATCCCATCAAACGGAGACGGATAGCAGATTGGATCAAAAAGCAGAACCCTACAATATGTTGTCTACAGGAAACACACTTAAAGCAGGGAGATACATACAGAGTAAAGGTAAAAGGTTGGAACAGAGCTTATTATGCTTCAGGTAAAGCCAAAAAAGCAGGGGTAGCTATCCTTATCTCAGATCAAGCAAAAGCAGAAGTAGATCTCGTTAAAAAAGATAAGGAAGGAAACTATATCCTGCTGAAAGGTAGCATAAATAATGAAGCCATATCAATACTAAACATATATGCACCAAGTGGTATAGCATCTAACTTTCTAAAGGAAAAGTTAAGAGAACTGCAAGAAGAAATAGACAGTAAAACTATAATAGTGGGAGATCTCAACCTTGCACTCTCAGATTTAGACAAATCAAACCACAAAACAAACAAGAAAGAAATTAAAAAAGTAAATAGAACATTAGAAAAACTAGGTATGATAGACCTTTGGAGAAAACTGAATGGCAATAGGAAGGAATATACTTTCTTCTCAGCAGTTCATGGATCCTATACAAAAATTGACCATATACTAGGACATAAAGATCTCAAAATTAAATGTAGGAAGGCAGAAATAATAAATGCCTTCTTCTCAGATCACAATGCAATAAAAGCTACATTCAGTAAAAAGTTAGGGATAAATAGACCAAAAAGTAATTGGAAACTGAATAATCTCATCTTAAAGAATGACTGGGTGAAAGAGCAAATTATAGAAACAATTAACAATTTCACCCAAGATAATGATAATGATGAGACATCATATCAAAATCTTTGGGATGCAGCTAAAGCAGTAATAAGGGGAAATTTTATATCTTTAGAGGCTTATTTGAAGAAAATTGAGAAAGAGAAGATTAACGAATTGGGCTTACAACTTAAAAGGCTAGAAAAAGACCAAATTATAAACCCCCAACCAAAAATTAAACTCGAAATACAAAAATTAAAAGGAGAAATCAATAAAATTGAAAGTAAAAAAACTATTGAATTAATAAATAAAACCAAGAGTTGGTTTTATGAAAAAGCCAATAAAATAGATAAACCTTTGGTAAATTTGATCAAAAAAAAGAAAGAGGAAAATCAAATTGATAGTCTTACAAATGAAAAGGGGGATCTTTCCACCAATGAAGAGGAAATTAGAGAAATAATAAGGAGTTACTTTGCCCAACTTTATGCCAATAAATTTGATAACTTAAGTGAAATGGATGACTTTCTCCAAAAATATAGGCTCCCTAGATTAACAGAGGAGGAGATAAATTGCTTAAATAGTCCCATTTCAGAAAAAGAAATAGAACAAGCTATTAATCAACTCCCCAGGAAAAAATCCCCAGGGCCAGATGGATTCACATGTGAATTCTACCAAACATTTAAAGAACAATTAGCCCCAATGTTATATAAATTATTTGAAAAAATAGGGGATGAAGGAGTCCTACCAAACTCCTTTTATGACACAGACATGGTACTGATACCTAAACCTGGTAGATCGAAAACTGAGAAAGAAAATTATAGACCAATCTCCTTAATGAATATTGATGCTAAAATCTTAAATAAGATATTAGCAAAAAGACTTCAGAAAATCATCTCCAAGATAATACACTATGATCAAGTAGGATTTATTCCAGGAATGCAGGGCTGGTTTAATATTAGGAAAACTATTAATATAATTGACCATATTAATAATCAAATTAATAAGAACCATATGATCATCTCAATAGATGCAGAAAAAGCATTTGACAAAATCCAACATCCATTCCTACTAAAAACTCTTGAGAGTATAGGAATAAATGGATTATTCCTTAGAATAATCAGGAGTATATATTTAAGACCGTCAGTAAGCATAATATGCAATAGAAATAAACTGCAACCTTTCCCAGTAAGATCAGGAGTGAAACAAGGTTGCCCACTATCACCATTACTATTCAATATAGTACTAGAAACGCTAGCCTCGGCAATAAGAGCCGAGAAAGAGATTCAAGGAATTAGAGTAGGAAATGAGGAAATCAAACTATCACTTTTTGCAGATGACATGATGGTATACTTAGAGAACCCCAAAGACTCTGCTAAAAAGCTACTAGAAATAATTCAAAATTTCAGCAAAGTGGCAGGATACAAAATAAATCCACATAAATCCTCGGCATTTTTATATATCACTAACAAAATGCAACAGCAAGAGATACAAAGAGAAATTCCATTCCAAACAAATGTTGAGAGTATAAAATATTTGGGAATCCATCTACCAAAGAAAAGTCAGGAATTATATGAGAAAAATTACAAAACACTTGCCACAAAAATAAAATCAGATTTAAATAATTGGAAAGACATTCAGTGCTCTTGGATAGGCCGAGCGAATATAATAAAGATGACAATACTCCCCAAACTAATCTATTTATTTAGTGCTATACCAATCAGACTCTCAAGAAACTATTTTAATGACCTAGAAAAAATAACAACAAAATTCATATGGAAGAATAAAAGGTCAAGAATTGCAAGGGAACTAATGAAAAAAAACTCAGAGGAAGGTGGTCTAAGTGTACCTGATCTAAAGCTATATTATATAGCAGCAGTCACCAAAACCATTTGGTATTGGCTACGAAATAGACCGGTAGATCAGTGGAACAGATTAGATACAAAGGACAAAAAAGGATACATCTATAGCAATCTAATCTTTGACAAACCCAAAGATTCCAACATTAGGGATAAAAATTCATTATTCGGAAAAAACTGTTGGGAAAACTGGAAATTAGTATGGCAGAAATTAGATATGGATCCACACTTAACACCATATACCAAGATAAGATCAAAATGGGTCCATGATTTAGGCATAAAGAGGGAGATAATAAATAGATTAGAGGAACAGAGAATAGTCTACCTCTCAGACCTGTGGAGGAGGAAGGAATTTATGACCAGAGGAGAACTAGAGATCATTATTGATCACAAAATAGAAGATTTTGATTACATCAAACTAAAAAGTTTCTGTACAAATAATACTAATGCAAACAAGATTAGAAGGGAAGTAACAAATTGGGAAAATATTTTTAAAAACAAAGGTTCTGACAAAGGTCTCATTTCCAAAATATATAGAGAACTGACCCAAATTTATAAGAAACCGAACCATTCTCCAATTGATAAATGGTCAAAGGATATGAACAGACAATTCTCAGAGGAAGAAATTGAAACTATATCCACTCACATGAAAGAGTGTTCCAAATCACTACTGATCAGAGAAATGCAAATTAAGACCACTCTGAGATACCACTACACACCTGTCAGATTGGCTAAGATGACAGGAACAAATAATGACAAATGTTGGAGGGGATGTGGGGAAACTGGGACACTAATACATTGCTGGTGGAGTTGTGAAAGAATC
>NC_133621.1:11744910-11759910 GCF_048593235.1 Sminthopsis crassicaudata | reverse complement strand
CAGCAGTCTTCTGGGGTTTCCTTCAATTAATCCCTCCCCTTCATTTCCCAGATGGGGAAACTGAGCTTCAGAGAGACGATCTTCCCCAAAGTCATTACTAGCAAGTGGCCACTCCAGAATGCTGCCTTTTTATAAGGGAAAAAATCTGTCTTCCTTCAGTTCGTCCATTTCCGTGCACTTTTACAGATGGGGGAACTGAGGCTCGGGGTGAAGAAGGGACTGGCCCACGTCCCACTGGTAGTGAGCAGCAGAACCGGATTGGAACCCAAATTCCTACCCTTGTCTTCAAAATCTGCCGGAGGCGGGAGGGCCATGAGTAGGTTTCTCGGAGTCTCTGACCTTGGATGGGGACACAAAATGACGTCTGTATTACCAATTAACCTCTGGCTTCGTTTCGTGGGTTGAAAGGCTGCCTTCAGATGGTCAGTCAGTGCTGCTTCCTGCGGGAGCTGACCTTCTGTCAGAAATCTCAGCTTCGGGGAGGTGAGGAAGGGGCAGCAGCTGGCCGCCCCCCGCGTTCCCCGGCCCAGCCATCCACGAGTGGTCCGCTGGGTCTCAGCCGCCCTTCCCGGGGGCCGCGGTTCCGAGAGGGCTCCCCCCGGCTCATGCTTTCCATCAGCAGCTGACCCGGCATGGGCACGGATGCCAGCCGCCCGCCCTGGGGGAGGCCGCCACGCCTGCTGCCCAGCCTCCTGCCCGGGGTTCAGCCTCTCTGCAAAGAGTTGCCAGCCCCACTCTCTCTTCTTGCAGCCTCAGCAGGTGTCACTGTGTGCCAGCAAGTGGGAGAGCGAGAGAGACGCCCAGAACCTGGGAACAGGGAGCGAGGCCGGGGAGGGAAGCCCAGGGGCACCCCACAAAGGAAGACCACCCGAGGTGGCCCCCTGAAGGTCCCAGGTGGGCTCCTGCAGAAGGCTTGGGAAGGGGATCGAGGCCCCGGAAGCTTCGGCCTCTCTTTAGTCCAAGAGCAGGATGGACCTGAAACCCAGGGGTGCTGACCCCTCCCATCATGACACACTGCCTCCCAGGGGAGGGGGTCATCCCCCCCTCCCTCTCTTCCCATAGGGGACTGTGGGTGTGGAATATTGTATATACGATTAGACAAGATTAACTCGGCCAACAAGTATTAAAAGCCTGCTGTGTACCAGGCCCTTTACTGGGTGATGGGCTTCCAAACAGAAATGGACAATCTCGGATCCCAAAGAGCTTCCCTTCCAGTTTATACATCTACTACAGAGTGAGTGCCGGGCAGCCCCACAGGGAGGGACCCAAGCTGGGGGGTCAGGGAAGGTTTCAAATAGAAGGGGGTGCTTGAGCTGATCCTTGAAGGAAATAAGGGATTCTCTGAGGCAGAAAGGCCTCCCACTTTATGCCTTCCTCTCCTTTCTTCCTCCCTCTCTCCCTCCTTTTTTCTTTCTCCCTCCTGCCTTTCTTTTTTCCTTCCTCCCTGTCTTCTTATTACCTTCCCTGTCACCCTCCCTCCTTCCTTCCTCCCCTCTCCCTTCCTTCTTTTCTCCCTCTGTTCCTTCCTTCTTTCCTTTCTTTTCTTCCTTTCTTCCTTCCTTTCTTCCTCCCTCCCTTCCTTCCTTCCTTTTTTCTTCCTCCCTTCTTTCCTTCCTTCCTTGCTTGCTTCCTTCATCCCTCCCTTTTTTCCTTCCTTTCTTCCTTCTTTCCTTCCCTCCCTCCCTCCCTCTCTCCCTTCTTTCCTGCCTTCCTGCCTTCCTGCCTTCCTGCCTTCCTCCCTCCCTCTGCATTTGGGCTGAGTAAGCAGAGTTGAGAACCAGCAGGGGAGAGATGCTAAGTGAATCCCTGGGAGCAGTGAATCTCAAAGTAAAAGATGCAGGGAAGAGAAGCCAGACCCAGACAGGGCTGGATGATTGGCTTGGACAGTGTCCTCAGAGCCTGGGGAGCAGCAGCCAAGCAGGTGGAAGGGGAAGCAGGAGAGAGCCGCGTCACAGAAATGCTACAGAGAGAAGAGTATCGTGGAAAAGAGCAAGAGCGCGGGACACCTCAGAGGGGTCCGGAAGGAGGCGGACTGAGGACAGGCCCGATTTGGCCAGCAAGAGAATGTGGGCCACTTTGGAAGGAGCCGCTCCAGCCCAGTGAGGGGGTGATGTTGGGTGATGTTGATAAGTCATCTAAGCTCTCCCTGCTTCAGTTCCTCATCCCTAGCGCCCCCCTCCCAGAGATGTTACACTGATCAAATGAGATGAGCTCTGGGAAGTGCTTGGTCTAATGTCCCACACATAGATGATGCTTAAGAAATGCTTATTTCCTCCTCTTTCCCTCCCCCCCCCTTCTTCCTCCTTCCTTCCAAACTTCCCTTCATTTTCCCACCTGTGTAGCTCACAACTCTTCTATCCAAGACCATTCTCACCCACTTGGAATTCCCCCCCCACCCCTGACCCCAGGGGTTGGGGACCTTGCTTTTAAACATACCTGGAACGGGTGCACCAGCAGCCCCTCCCTTTAGCTTTCCTTTTCCCAGCCCACCTTTCCCAACCTGCCTATACCAGCTTTCTTGCCAGTTTGTAGGCACAGCTCATGTTAACACTGACTGGCACTCTCTGTGTCCCTCTCTGTCACCTTTGGGGTCAGCTGAAATGTTGATTTTTCAGTGACAGCAGCATTCTGGGATCTGTAATCCTCAAGCATTCTGGGAAAATCTTGGGGTTCGCAACTGACTAAAAAGCAGCCAAACAGTGATTAATTGTGGGGAACGGTCTTAGGCCTGAAGAGCTCACAGTGACACGTACTTTCAGAGAGGTGAGTGGGCTACAAGTGTAGAATACTGTGTACTGCCAGACCCGGTTCCTGTACCAATCGCCCAGCCACTTCCAAGCATTTATTAATCACCTACCCCAGGACAGGCAGAAGCTGAGGAATTGGACACCTGAAGAAGAAAATTAAACAGTCCTGGCTCTCAAAATGTATCTCATCAGAGAGAACAAAACGGCTAACTACAAGGTGGTTGGGGGTGGAGGTGCTGGCTGCAGAGACTCAAAAAAGGCTTCATGAAGCGCTCAACTGAGCCTTAATGGGAGTAAGGAGGGAGGGAGGGAAGGCAGGGGACAGCTGGAGTGAAATAGCCAAGAGGAAAGGAGACAGGAATGGAAAGAAAGAGAAAGACAAATAGAAAGAAATACAGAATCAAAATGGAGAGACAAAGAAAAAAATGAGAAAGACAGAAAAAGAACAAGGAGAACAGAAACAGGAAAAAAAAGAGAAACAGAGACAGGGGAGAGAGAGAGAGAGAGAGAGAGAGAAAGACAGGAGAGAGACAGACAGAGAAAGACAGGAGAGAGACAGAGAGAGAGAGAGAAAGACAAGAGAGAGAGAGAGAGAGAGAGAGAGAGAGAGAGAGAGAGAGAGAGAGAGAGAGAGAGAGAGAGAGAGAGAGAGAAAAGAGAGAAGAGACAGAGAGAGACAGAGAGAGAGAGAGAAACAGAAAGGGAGATTAAAGGGGAGACAGAGACAGAATGAGAAGAGACAGTGTCGGGGGAGTAGGAAGAAAGGGAGTGGGCAGAGAGAGGGAGGCAGAGACCCAGGAGCCAGTCAGGGTAGTTTGCCTGGAGAGGATGGGAGAGTGAGGACTTTGCCTTGAGGCTTGGAAGATTGCCAGAGGACAGGGTAGAAAGAGCTTCTGAAGCCAAAAGAACAGCCCATAGCTTACCCTAGAAGCAGCTGACATTGCCTAAATGCTTTTCTTGATTGTAAGGGAGAGTCCAGTGGCTGAAATTAGGGGGAGAGGGGCAGCATGTTTTGGTATTTTACTTTTTTAAGGTCAGAATAATCGGGTTTTTTTAAGTTTTAAGGGTCACTGTAACTATAATCGCTTGGGATTGTGGGAAAAGTGTTGCAGAAGCTTCAAACATCAGGCATCCTTTTCTCATAGTTCCATCCCCAGCCTTTTGACCAGCTATATAGTCTTCTGTCTAAGACATACTGGATGAATGGATTGGACAGCGGCCCTCAAGTTTTTGGGTTATTTGTTGAGGACTCTCCCCAAGGAACTTTTGTTTATCTGGGCTATATCCATCAATACTTACCGCATTAAAAATTAAAGCCCCTTAGTATTATGATGAAAATAGTTTTGACATCATAGAAAGGTCTTGGTACTGATCCCCAGTGATTAGACCGTTCAAGTGTTGCTATCTTGATGTATTTTTAATTCTTTTTGTCCCGACTTTTGCTTCTTTAATCAAAGTGAAAGCCCAAATGAAAAATTTTCCTTTTTGGTAATGGTTTGTTGACATTGGGAACATGGAAGGCATCTGTGGCTAGTTCCTAAGGGTCTTGGTGGCCTCTTCGTGTCCCCAGATCACACTTTGAGAACCACTAGACCAAGAAATCTGAGTTAAATTATGGATTATAGCACCATAGAACTTTTATTCACCTTATTTTGTCTAACATGGATGCTGTGTGTGGAGGCCAGGCTTCCTGATGCTTTCTGTTTTTCAGAGACATTCTCTAATCAATAATGATTTAGAGCATTTTAAATTTTTAATTTAAGATAATTGAAATTATCTATTTTGGGATAGGAAATGAAGTAAGGTACAAAATAGATAATTTCAATTTTCATAAATTAAAAATTGTTTCTACAAATAAATCAATGCAGCCAAGATCAGAAAAAAAGCAGAAAATTGGAAAGAAAATTTATAGGCAGTTAAACAGATAAAGGTCTCATATCTAAAATATATAAGGAAATTTATGAAATCATTACCCAAGTGATAAATGGTCAAAGAATATGAACAGATAGTTCTCCAATGAAGAAATCAAAACAATTGATGGTCATATGAAAAAATGCTCTAAATCATTATTGATTAGAGAAGTGCAGATTAAGACAATCTTGAGATATCATTTTGCACTGCAAAATTGGCTAAGATGAGAGGGGAAAGTGACGAAGGTTGGAGATGTGAAAAAATTGGACACTACTTCATTGTTGGTAGAATTGTGAACCGAGTCAACCATTTTGAAAAGTAATCTGGAATTATGCTCAAAGAGTTATAAAGCTGCCTTTGAACCAGCAATACCACTCCATAACCTATTTCCAAAGATAATTAGGGGGGAAAGGAAAAGAATCTGTATGTTTCAGAACATAGATAGCAGCAATTTGTGGTAGCAAAGAACTGGAAATCACAGGGATGCCCATCAGTTGGAGAATGGCTGAACAAGTTGAGCTATATGATTGTGATGGAATACTATTGTCCTATAAGGAATCATGATCTCAATGATTTTAGAAAAACCTGTAAAGATTTGAATGAAATAATGAATTGTGAAATGAACAGAATGAAATGAACAGAACCAAGAAAACATTGTATGTAGAAACAGCAATATGATTTTAATAATGACTTTGAGCAAATATGTTATTTTGTCTATTATAAATGCCTAAATAAGCTAAAAAGCACATATGAAGAAAATGCTCTCTGCATACAGAAAAAGAATTAGCAAGTATAAAATAATTTTACATATACATATATACACATACACATCTATTTGTATCTAATGGTAGCCATTTCCAGGATGGAGAAAGAAGGAAGGAAAAAGGGGAAAAGGACATTTACATGATAATTTTGTTGTGTATTTAGAAGGAATAGCAAGTTTGGCATAATAGATTTGTAGTTTCATGTGCAATCATCTTTTTAATTGTATTATTATGGAAATACCTGTTTTATTCCATAAATTAAAAGTAAATTAAAAAAAAAAGGATTTTGGTGACCTCTTTGTGTCCCCAGATCACCCTTTGAGAACTACTAGACCAAGGAAATCTTAGTTTAATTATGGATTATAGTACCATAGAACATTTTATTCATATTATTTTTCTCTATACTATTCACTCTTTACACACACACACACACACACACACACACACACACATTCACTCACACACTCACATATATTAGAAAGGATTGCTAAATTTTAAGAAGTTTAGCACAATAGACCGTAGACCTTGGGGCACCGGTAGTATTTTCATGCTCCTGATTGAAGGTGAGGGTTTCAGAAGAAGTTAGATTCAAGAAGTGAACAGAGGAAGAGATTTGGATTTCTGCATCACATCTTAAAATATAATAATATATAATTATAAATAATATAATAAATGAAATATAATAATGACAGACCTCTGACCAGGGCCCTGTCTAACAAGGGCTAGTAAGAGAATAGAGTCTTCCAAATCTAATTAAAACAGATCTTAACTGAAACAGAAGTAGGTTGGAGGACTGTCTCTCCAGGAAGTCAGACACTATCCAGAGATGTCAGAAATTAGAGAAAAAGAAGAAATCATCTGATATTCAGAGGAGACAAAATCAGACGAGAAGGATCTTAGACATCATCACGTCCATTCATGTATTCCATAAAAGCTTATTAAGCCCCCTCCCCAACATGTGCAAGGCCCCAGAGACACGCAGGTAAAAATGGCAAAGTTTATGTTGTACCAGGGGTAGATGGTGTGGACACAGACCAGTCTGATACAGGGGAGGGTGTGAGAGGGGCAGAGGGGGACCTGGAGAGTGTGCTCCAGTGACGAGAAGATAGACACACATTGAGTAAGAAGGAACTGGAAGAGCTAGGACCATACTTGAGCCTCGAAGGCAAGAATTATAAAGGATGGTTGAGGAAGCAGAGGAGACAGTTTTTGCAGAGCACGGGAGTGAGAAGCCACCATATATAGAATTATGTCTATAGAGTCACTGAAAAAAGGTCATGCAATTTTTTTGTTTGGATACTTCTAGTGATGGAGAACTCGCTACCTGCCGTGGCCACACTAGAAAGAAGGTGTGCTGATCCCTCGTTTAGTGGTCCCTTACAAAAAGAAAAGGAATAAAGATGCAAAGATGACAGAAAAGGAGAATAAAGGAAACCAAAAGGGAAATATTGAAAATAGGATGCTGATGGAGAGGGTGGGAGAAAATAGAAGAAAAGAGTTAAAAAAGGAAAAGAGGAAGAAATTACTGGCACAAATAGGGGAGGAAAAAAACGAGATACATCAACCAACAGCTGATAACTCCAGTAAAAGAAAAGTTTTGAGAAGGCTGAGTGCCACTGAGGCAGCTTGGGGGAAGAAGAGTTTCCAGCCCATCGCTCAGCCTCTCCCAGATGGCACCTGATCCATTTGTTTAAATTAAGTCTTACCCAAATTATAAGGAGCTAATTTTCCAATGTCAAGCCTACTTGGAACAGGCCCATTGGAGGTGGAAGGAGATACAGATGCTTCAGGATTGTTGAAGATGCTAAAAATTGTCTGACTGAGTATTTCTGGGATTCTTCTGGTTTGCACGAGGAAGGGTAACTAAGCAGAGCCCACCCTCCCAGGGAGTCTCATCCTGCCTCTTGGTCACATGAGAGATTTGACATCATTAATGGTAAGTATCTTTTAAAGGCTTAAAAAGTACAACAATCCAGGAAATGATTCACAATTTATGTCAAACAGCCTGGGCGGCAGAAGGCGGAGGGAGAAGGGTTAGACAGGGGGCACGCCTTGCCCAGAGACCTTCATGGTTCGGGGACATTTGGGGAAATGACAATTTATGGAGTTGTTTTCCCTAGGCAGGGATGGCCAGAGAGCAGCAGGTGGGAGTGAGCAGGACAAGAGAGCAGTGACCCTCCCTTAGCAGAAGCAGCCCTTCTCTGGTGGGGAGCCAGGTTTGGAGGCTCAGGATCCAAGTTCAAATGTGGACACAGGGCCAATCATCCCCGCAGAATTTTGCAATGTCATTGGATGATTGGGGGGGTCTTTATGTGTGTACAGGGGGAGGTGGGGATAATCTGTTCTATCACGATCATATTTTAATAACACATATTGATGACAAAAACTCAAAAGCTGATTCTCAGTACCTAGAGACCAGCCTTCCTTCCTTCAAGCCCGTTTTGTCTCATTGACTTGAACCACTCAGAGGCAGCCGTACAACTTTGGGGAAAGCATAGTGGTCTGCTGTTCCCCCCTCCTGCTATGATTCCCCTGTCCAAACCCATTCACTCCTCACCCCAGCTCAGAAGCCCCCCCAGCAGCGCTGGCTAATGGGATCTCTCCCCCATGCTCTTCCTCACACCCCCGTGCTCCAGCTGTGTCTCATGAACCTTTAGCAGTGGACGCCCAAGAAGCAGCTCCACTTGCAGTTGTTATTGCTAAATTAAGACTTGGGAAGGCTGTCAGCCTGCTTGGAAGCCTCTGTGGCCCAATGGCCAACACGGGGGGCCAGCCTCGGGAGAGTTTCCTGGCCATCGTTGATCTGCCTCAGTGAACCTGAGGGGAAAATCCCAACCTTCTGGACCATCCACCTTGGGCCAGAACCCCCCCGGGAAGCAGGCAGCCTTGTAGCCCCAGATGCAGGAACTATAATACAGCTGAAAGAAGAGCTTTCTGTCCATGGGCACACCGGTTCTGACCAGTTTGTGGGGACCAGCTGCTGAGAACCAGCATCTGCTCAGGTATCTCCATGCCCCAAAAGGTGAGTATATGAACTATTTAATTTCATGGGCTTGGAAAAAAATAATTACCAAAGAGAGACAAGTAACTTCCGGGAAGGGGAGAAAAATCTTTCTGCTTAGTTAATCCTGGGGACATCAAGATTTCCAGGAGAATATAAGCACCTTGAGGACAAAGACTTAACTTATGTATTATTATGTATCTGCAGTGACCCTATTTTGGCAGGTACTTAATAAAAGCTGATAATAGTGAACTGAAAGTCTATCCCCTCCCCCAAAGTCGATCATTTTCTTCCCAATAGATGTAGATGGTCTCGCTTTTCCCTCCTTGAAGAAAATCTATTGTTTCAAGGCACAGGAGCCCCCATCTCATGAATTCCCCCATGCCCCTCAATGTACATATGTGCAAGGTTCCCGAGGTCAGTGTTCTCAGAATCGGACTCTGCCTGCACTTCAGAGAGAGAGCATCCTCAGTTCTCGCCTCTGGGTATCTTGTGAGGGGCCCCTATTGAGATCAGATTTCCTGGGGCCTGTTTTTTAATTCAAAAATTACTTTGGAGAGGCCTTTTTAAAGTTTGTTTTCACTCAAATAATTCAATTTGAGTGTTATTTATGAAGTGGGGATTCAGGGACAAAATAAATCATTCCTGGACTCAGGGAACTTCCATTTGGCAGAAAACAACATGGGATTAAGTAAGTAAATCTGACATTTACTTATGCACATTATATATATATATATATATATATATATATATATATATATATATATATATATATATATATATTTATTTATTCATAGTCACTTCAACATATATTAATATAGATTTATTATATATACTTTGTAGGTATATATATACACATATATCTATGCATATATATACTTGTATATATGAAAGCTATGTATGGAAATACATACATATGTATAGATATTTAGATATACATATATATTTGTATATGTGAAAGCTATATATGTGTATAAATGTATGGATATGCAATATATGTATATGTTAGTATAACTCATGGTAATTTTTTTTTTTGCCCCAGACTTGTGGTTTCATTATTGTAGAGAACTTGTAGTAAAATACTCCCTTTGCCAATATGGATTAGCTCTCTTTAGCTGATAGCCTTAAAGAGTCACCCAGGGACAGTAAGAGATTGAATCAGTAAGGAGACATTTTTTTCCAAAACTATTTTATTTTTCTGATTACATGTAAAGATAGTTTTAAGTATTCATTTTTAAGATTTTGAATTCCAAATTTTTTTCTCCTTCCTTTCCTTACCTCCTCTTTCCCCAAGACAAAAAGCAAATTTCATGTATAGTCATTTAAAACATAGTTCCATATTTGTCATTTTGGGAAAGAAAAATCAAAACAAAAATGAAAACCAAGAGGAAAAAAAGCAAACAAAAAACAAAAAAGGAGAAAATAGTATATTCTCTCCCTGGATGTGGATGTCATTTTCCATCCCAAGTCTTTTGGAAGTGTCTTGAATCATCACATTGTAAGAAGAGCTAAGTCTATCATGGTTTATCCTCATATAATCTTGCTGTTAGCGAGTTCCAGTTTCTGACTCAAGAAGCATTTGAAAGGTTACTTTGTACAGGTGCTATGCTAAATGCCAAGGATATAAATACAAGGGGAGAAAAAGACAGTTCCTGACTTCAAGGAACTTACAGTCTACCTTGGAAGACAATACAGAAAAGGGAAGTGAGAAGAGAAGGAGGAAGACACCCATGGGAACATGGAGATGACATCCTGGGAGTCAGAACCTAGGAGAGGGATTAAGGGAGGTGAGCCTGCATCTCTCCCTGAAATGAAAATTCAGGAAGAACTCACCCATGAGAGAAGGGGGTCACAGGGATGGAGTGATACCCTGGGGCTAATGGGCAGCTGAGGCTCTCCAGCAGAGCCCAGAGAGTGAGAAGTAAGGAAGGCAATGAGGAATAGCCAGCCTGGGTTCCTCCTTAAAATGGAGCTTCAATGACTCTCCCAGAGTCGCACGGATAATGTGTGTTAGAGATAGGAAAACCAAGGTTTTTCTGATTCTGAGACCAGATTTCTATCTACTGCAACATGCTATTTCTCTTAATCTAGGCTTGGCCCCAAAATGTCACTCTTTCTTGGACTTTCTATTGCTGTCACTGGAAGGTTTGGAAATTTTCTGAATTCAGTAGGGATGAAGGGCTGGGAATAAGCTTTATTTGTCTGTAGATCTCAGACTAGTGTCCTAGGTCCCACCCTGTTCTACTGAGGCAGGAAGGTAGAGGAATGAGTTCCCCAGCAAGTTGCCTCATGGCTGGCCTCCAGTGACTTCCTCAGATCCATGATACCAGGAGGAGCATCCCACCATGAACCTGTGCCCCTCTTGATACCAGTTTGGTGAGGGGCAGGGCAAGGACTAAAGCAGCCTTTCCTTATTTCCAGATGATTTCTTGGTAGACAACCTCAGAGGCATGTCATGTCTAGAGTGTCCTTCTCCAAGAACAAGGAGCTGGACTGATGGAGGTTTAAAAGAAATAGAAGAGTGTCTTCTTTAATAAAAAATAGCTGGCTCTTCTAACTTCCAGCCCCTTAATGGAAAATTGTTTCTGAAATAAGACAGAATAGAGACTGGAAGGTCAGATGGAAGTGTTTGTTCTGATTGTGTGAGCTTTGTGTGAGCCCGGAGCACTACACCCTAAGAACTTTTTCATCTTCAATAGCTTCAGATTGATCAGTCAATCAGTCTACAACACTGATGGAGAGTCAATTATGTGCTCACCTGTCTTCCATTAGAGATGCCTCTTTTTTAAACCAAAAAAAAAGGAAAGAAAAAGTAAAAATAAAAACCTTTATTTCTCCCAAACAAAAAACTACTAGTTAGATCAAAAAAGATGATTTATTCCTTTGCTTTTAGCATTCCCAGCAGTCAGTGCCTGATATGCAATAAATTTTAAGGGTGGATAGAGGGGAAAGTACAAACTTGAAAAATCCTCAAAAAAGAGACCAAGAAATCAAATGCAAAATGCTCAGTAGTGCCGTGGTAAATTACTAAAAGCAAATACAGAGAGGAAAGTCTAGACAGGTAACTCACTTTCCATGTACAAAATTGAAAATTTTCTTCATTCTTGTGGTAGAAATGATCTAGACTCTAGAATCCCCAAACTGGAGGGAGTCCCAGAGGTTGCTAAGTCAGACTCCTTCCCAAAAAGATCCATCTTGTCCATCACATGCCTGAGAAGTGCTCTGACCCGCCATTTTGTCATCTAGATAATTAGTAAAGCATTTACAGCACCACGTCATAGGATTTCTCCAAGAACGTCCTTCTCCTCTGCTTGGCAGCTGCCCTCTGCCTATTAGAGACTTCCTACTAGATAACCTGGAGACATCTCGGATTCAACACTGAAAATTAACTCATGATCTTCTCCCCAAAACCAGCCTTCTTCCCAAATATCCAGTTATGGTCAAGAACACTTCCCTTCTCTTCCAGACTAATCCTTCACTGTTCTCTCTCTCTTGCCTCCATCTCTGATCAACTGCCAAATCTTCTCACTTCTCTTCAGTATCACTCCTAGCCATCCCCTTCTCTCTATTTCCTTGGCCACTACTCATTAAATCCCCCGTTACCCATCTTTCAGTGGTCTCCTGATTGGCCTTCTTGACTTCACTTCCCTCTCTCTCCTCCTAGACGCCAAAACGATCTTGCTAAAGAGCTGCCTTTGTCCCTCCTCAGCTCAAATACTTCAGGGGATCCCTACTCCCTCAAGGGTCAAATACCAGGTTCTCAGTTTGGCATTTCAAGCCCTTCATGATCTGGCTCCAGGTGACTTTTCACACATTTGACCTTCCATCCAAATTGGCCTTCTTGTTCTCTCCTGTCTCCGGGTCTGGAATGCACCATCTCCTTATCTCTGTCTCCTGGAATTTCTGGCTTCCATCAAAACCTAAATGCCTCTCTCTATATGTCTATTCTGATTCCCTTAATTCTATTTATCTACTTGTCTGTCTATCTACCTATCTACCTGTCTGTATGTCTATCACCTACCTCTAGCAAGTGTGTATATTTATATACACATATACAGATATATATATATATATATATATATATACATATATATCTACATATAGATTGACAGATATGTCAATGAGTGTATGAGATATTTCCTTTGAGAGAATTACTAAGCTTCTTGAGGGCATAAAGTGTCCTTTTTTCTCCTTATGTGCCCAGTGATTAACATGGGATCTGGCACATGATAGGACAGAAATCCCTAGAAAGGAAGATTTGGGGGTAGGATTATTTCTGTATTCATCAGCAGCTTTGAGGTTACACAGAGAATCATGGTTCTCTATGTAACATTGAATTTGGAGTCAGAGGATTTGGGTTTGAATCCCAGTCCTATTATTTGGTGCCTGCACAGTTTTGGGCA
The DNA here is from genome assembly GCF_048593235.1 of Sminthopsis crassicaudata. Taxonomy (NCBI): domain Eukaryota; kingdom Metazoa; phylum Chordata; class Mammalia; order Dasyuromorphia; family Dasyuridae; genus Sminthopsis; species Sminthopsis crassicaudata. The sequence goes on along the minus strand of NC_133621.1, from coordinate 11,747,084 downwards.
AGTTATTCAGTCTTTCTGATTTCCTCATCCGTAATGAGTGTAACCTATAGTATGAACTCTAGAGGAGCTCTTAGAATCCTTGGGACCCCAGACCCAGTTAACCCAGATTTCTCCATCAGATTTACCAATCAGAGGTATGTTCTAGGTAGGTTTATTGCCAATAAATCAATCAACCAAGATTATTAGACTAGGTTCTAGGAACCTTTGAAAACCATTGAATGAAATGCAGTGACTTGCACAGAAGCTCTGTCTAAACTGTTGATGGAGGAAATTGGGTCAGTTCCTTTGAGTCTTTTTTTTTTTTTCCTGAGGCTGGGGTTAAGTGACTTGCCCAGGGTCACACAGTCAGGAAGTGTTATGTGTCTGAGACCAGATTTGAACTCTGGCCCTCCTGAATTCAGGGCTGGTGCTCTATCCACTGCGCCACCTAGCTGCCCCCCCTTTGAGTCTTCTAGAAAATAGAACCCAAGTGTTTCATTGGCTAGCAAAGAGAAAACTGGTTTAGCCATGCTCCTGAGAGGACTCATTTGGTGCATAAACTTCTGAATTTTGGAGGATAAAAAGTTTGGGACCTTTTACCAGCATCATAACAGGCTACCTTGGACAGCAGAGGCGGGAGGCAGGTACCTTCCCTGAGAGTTTAGGACTTATGGGACATGAGAGGCAAAAGCAACCTCAGGACTCTACAAAAAGCCTAAGGGAAAGACCCTGAGAACTCCAGCAAACAGACTCCAAGGACTGTAGGTTTCCAACTTTGCTCCATATGCTTTAAGTTTGTGGGAGAGTATTTTAATAATTTTGGGGGGAATCTTAGTAAATGCCCATTTCTAGAAGCTGATTAAAGCTAGTTGGCTAATTGACATCAACTGCTAATCATAAGTTGAGGGAGAAAAGCAAACTGATGTGGGCTCATGAGGTATCCATTATAAAAGCATCTCCTAGGTCCACAGGGTCCCTGCTAAGTCTAAAGAGAGAAGTAACAGCTGCCCCTGGAGACCCAGCCAGTGCAAGGCCCTTTCTTTTTTTTAATTGTAGCTTTTTATTGACAGAACATGTGCATGGGTAGTTTTTCAACATTGTCCCTTGCACTCACTTCTGTTCGGATTTTTCCCTTCCCTCCTTCCCCCTCCCCAGATGGCAGGCAGTCTCATACATGTTACACATGTTAAAATGTATCTTAAATACAATCTATGTATACATATTTACACAGTTCTCTTGTTAGTGCAAATCACTTTCAAGTAAGTGCCTGACTACAATGGCCAATTTAGATCACATCTGATATATCCAAGTATTCCGCAAATGTTTTCATCCCCATTTATCCTGAATGGTTGTTTCTGTCTCTTTCAAACAGATGAGAAACAGGAAGCACAGGAAATCTAAAGAGCTCGTCCAAGGTCACTTAGCTAGTTCATCTGATGAACTCGGTGAATAAATGGAAGGATCCCTGAGTCCATTGCTTAGTTCTGAGTCACATTCCTCAAATAAGGCCATTCCTATGTCAAGGAGACGAACACTCCCCACGTGACGTCAATTTAAACACAGTGTAGATGGGGAGAATTACCGTGGCCACGCATGTGCTGGGGACAATAATAGAACCTCTGAATCCAGATTGGAAAGAATCTCGGAGGCCTGAAACATGAACCCTTCTCTGGCTTCTCCCACAAATCTATGCAGCCTTTGCTGGGAGAATCTCTGTGGCCAGGGAGAATTTATTGTCTCTCAAGGTAATGCATCCCAGCCCCGGATGCTCTAACCAGTGATAATTGAATCCAAATTGGGTTCCCTGAGACACCAGAGGGTCATTCCTGGTTCTGCCTTCTGTAGCCCAGCAGAGCTGATTGGTTCTCTCTCCCATGTGAAAGCTCTTCAAATACCTGAAGATCCTTCACATCCCCCCAGATTTTCTCACTTCTCAGTTCATTTGTTCCTTGGTACGTAATGTCCAACTTCTCCCAATCCTGATCTTGTGCTTGAAAATTTCTTCTCTTGAAGAAAGATGCCCAGAACTGAGCACAGTTGGAATGCTAAATAAATAAATAATCTGTTGTTTGAAATTGGGTAACAGCAGGAGGTCGTGACTGGTTATTGGATATCCCTTTTCAGATCTCTTGTTCTCAAAGACTCCGTCACCCAGGAAGTCCAATCTGTAGTTGACCAAACCTTCTCTAGGTATA